>NW_026262593.1:39083690-39096190 GCF_021869535.1 Mytilus californianus | reverse complement strand
ATGCAATGATTGATTGAATGATTGGTTGGTTGGTTGGTTGGTTGATTGATTGGTTGGTTGCTTGATTGATTGATTGATCAATTAATTAGACACGTTGTTATGGTCTCTTTAAACAATCGAAATAGAAACAAATAAGATCTTGGTCCCCATATTAAACACATGAGACAGAAACATGCATGCAATGATTGACTGACTGACTGATTGATTGATTGATTGATTGATTGATTGATTGATTGATTGGTTGGTTGGTTGGTTGGTTGGTTGGTTGGTTAACACAGAGAACGGATCCACTTTGATCATGCAAAGACGGAATAGAAAGCCTAAATACTATATCTAAACACATGGGATTTATCTTTTGAGAGATCACTTAACAAGTAGTAAGGTTAAAGGTCAATGTCAACCTACAAAAGCACTAAACCACACATAAAACTCTTTAAATAGTGCCAAAAACACACAATTTGCCTTTTTTACATGACCTTGACCTTTGACCTTGACCTATATTTTCAAGTTATGGTCCAATGATCACATATCAAAAGACCCTAGGTCTTTACAACTTACGGTTCATGAGATTCATATGCATATTGAAAAGTAAAATATTCAAGGGGAAATAACTCCTATAAGAAGTCACTGGATCGCTTCGGTTAAAATTATTTGAAGTTGCGACATCTGGCAAGGAACATTTAAAAAAAAACCATTTGCCGCTATCTCTTATAGTTTATGAAGAGTAGCGATAACAATGGTTTTTGTAAATTGGGAGATAACTCCTATAAGGTAAATAGTACACTTTGGTGCCCCTAAAACAAGATAGCTTTTATTAAGCCGATACTTGGTACCAAAGATCATTTTGATATGTTGCGTACTTTTCTTGACTTTTGACTTTGAAAACGGCGGAAGAAAAAGAATAATAATAATAATAATAATAATAATAATAATAAACAAACGAATAACAGTAAGGTCTTTCCATTAAGAAAGGAAAGACCTTAATTATAGGAAAAAAAATGGAGTTGTCGTTCTTCTCCGTTGACAGAGTAGATAGCACATAGCTTCATACAAGAGTTGTAAGTGGAGGGTAAAAAAAAAAGGGGGGGGGGGCAAAAGGGGGTCCCATGGAGACAATTTGTTATATAAACGGTACATGTAAGAATGGTTAAAAATGCCGATTTACAATATAAATCAATTGCTTAAAAAAGCAATTGTAAACGGTCTTTCCCCTTCTGAAACATGATTGATTGATTGATATATGTGTATGTTTGTTTGTGTGTTTGTTTGTTTGTTTGTTTCTTTCTTTGAAAGGTCCATATTAGTGTGTTGGTTAAGTTTCTATATTTAGTTTGGAAAGTTTTTATTCTATTTTAGGTCCCGCGCGCGTCTTTGTCTCGCGCCAGATTGTGGCGTCACGTGACGAAGCTTTATAATAGCGAAAACTTAGTATTTTTATTTCTTTTTAGGTGGGGACGTTGGACAGACAACATGTATAGCGACGGAATACACACAATGTATTTCTTTTGTCATTGTAGGTAATTGACGTTTCGATCACAGTTCACGAGCAGTGCATGCTTTGGATTTAATTGATCCTGTGTAACTTTAAAACACGTTTATCGATTATTTTCATACAATGTACATTTTTCAGCAGCAGTTTGTAACACAGATTTGTATTTCAATCTAGGAGCGGACATTTTATTGTAGGATTTCACTGAGATTTACGGAACTAGCAAGCGATTTTTACAGCATTGCAATTTCTTTTCTCTAGGAAAATTCTTGAGAGATATCTGCACCACGTTGTTTTATGAAGATGTAATGCATGTATACCCTGCTGACTGCAAATTTTATGGGTCAATTGGACATGTAGTTTCCCAGAACATCTGATAACAAGCATGTGGATTTTTTTTTTTCAGAAGAGATGTAAATACAATATTACACACATGAGACGAAAACATGCATACAATGAATGAATGAATGAATGAATGAATGAATGATTGATTGGTTGGTTGGTTGGTTGGTTGGTTGGTTGATTGATTGATTTGTTGGTTAGTTGATTAAACACGTGGGATAGGGTCTCTTGAAACAAGCAAAAAAAGAAACAAAGGAAATCTTGGACCCCGTATTAAACACATGAGACGGAAACATGCACACAATGAATGAATGAATGAATGAATGAATGAATGAATGATTGGTTGGTTGGTTGGTTGGTTGGTTGGTTGGTTTGTTTGTTTGTTTGTTTATTTATTGGTTGGTTGGTTGGTTGGTTGGTTGATTGATTGATTGATTGATTAATTAGTTGATTAATTAAACACGTGGGATAGAGTCTCTTGAAACAAGCGAAAAAGAAACAAAGGAGATCTTGGACCCCGTATTAAACACATAAGGTTGGTTGGTTGATTGATTGGTTGCTTGCTTGCTTGCTTGCTTGCTTGCTTGCTTGATTGATTGATTGATTGATTGATTGATCAATTGATTAGACACGTGGGATATGGTCTCTTTAAACAATCGAAATAGAAACAAATAAGATCTTGGTCCCCATATTAAACACATGAGACGGAAACATGCATACAATGAATGATTGATTGGTTGGTTGATTGGTTTGTTGGTTTATTGATTGATTGGTTGGTTGGTTGGTTGGTTGGTTAATAAACTTAACATGTGGGATATGGTGGTCTCTTGAAACAAGCGAAAAAAAAAACAAATGAGATCTTGGACCCCATATTAAACACAGGAGACGGAAACATGTATGCATGCAATGATTGATTGAATGGTTGGTTGGTTGGTTGGTTGGTTGGTTGGTTGATTGATTGGTTGGTTGGATGGTTGGTTGGTTGGTTGATTGATTGATTGATTGATCAATTAATTAGACACGTGGGATATGGTCTCTTTAAACAATCAAAATAGAAACAAATAAGATCTTGGTCCCCATATTAAACACATGAGACGGAAACATGCATACAATGAATGATTGATTGGTTGGTTGGTTGATTGGTTTGTTGGTTTATTGATTGATTGGTTGATTGGTTGGTTGGTTGGTTGGTTAATAAACTTAACATGTGGGATATGGTGGTCTCTTGAAACAAGCGGAAAAAAAAACAAATGAGATCTTGGACCCCATATTAAACACAGGAGACGGAAACATGTATGCATGCAATGATTGATTGAATGGTTGGTTGGTTGGTTGGTTGGTTGGTTGGTTGCTTGATTGATTGATCAATTAATTAGACACGTGGGATATGGTTTCTTTAAACAATCGAAATAGAAACAAATAAGATCTTGGTCCCCATATTAAACACATGAGACAGAAACATGCATGCAATGATTGACTGACTGATTGATTGATTGATTGATTGATTGATTGATTGATTGATTGATTGATTGGTTGGTTGGTTGGTTGGTTGGTTGGTTGGTTGGTTGGTTAACACAGAGAACGGATCCACTTTGATCATGCAAAGACGGAATAGAAAGCCTAAATACTATATCTAAACACATGGGATTTATCTTTTGAGAGATCACTTAACAAGTAGTAAGGTTAAAGGTCAATGTAAACCTACAAAAGCACTAAACCACACATAAAACTCTTTAAATAGTGCCAAAAACACACAATTTGCCTTTTTTACATGACCTTGACCTTTGACCTTGACCTATATTTTCAAGTTATGGTCCAATGATCACAAATCAAAAGACCCTAGGTCTTTACAACTTACGGTTCATGAGATTCATATGCATATTGAAAAGTAAAATATTCAAGGGGAGATAACTCCTATAAGAAGTCACTGGATCGCTTCGGTTAAAATTATTTGAAGTTGCGACATCTGGCAAGGAACATTTAAAAAAAAACCATTTGCCGCTATCTCTTATAGTTTATGAAGAGTAGCGATAACAATGGTTTTTGTAAATTGGGAGATAACTCCTATAAGGTAAATAGTACACTTTGGTGCCCCTAAAACAAGATAGCTTTTATTAAGCCGATACTTGGTACCAAAGATCATTTTGATATGTTGCGTACTTTTCTTGACTTTTGACTTTGAAAACGGCGGAAGAAAAAGAATAATAATAATAATAATAATAATAATAATAATAAACAAACGAATAACAGTAAGGTCTTTCCATTAAGAAAGGAAAGACCTTAATTATAGGAAAAAAAATGGAGTTGTCGTTCTTCTCCGTTGACAGAGTAGATAGCACATAGCTTCATACAAGAGTTGTAAGTGGAGGGTAAAAAAAAAAGGGGGGGGGGGGGGCAAAAGGGGGTCCCATGGAGACAATTTGTTATATAAACGGTACATGTAAGAATGGTTAAAAATGCCGATTTACAATATAAATCAATTGCTTAAAAAAGCAATTGTAAACGGTCTTTCCCCTTCTGAAACATGATTGATTGATTGATATATGTGTATGTTTGTTTGTGTGTTTGTTTGTTTGTTTGTTTCTTTCTTTGAAAGGTCCATATTAGTGTGTTGGTTAAGTTTCTATATTTAGTTTGGAAAGTTTTTATTCTATTTTAGGTCCCGCGCGCGTCTTTGTCTCGCGCCAGATTGTGGCGTCACGTGACGAAGCTTTATAATAGCGAAAACTTAGTATTTTTATTTCTTTTTAGGTGGGGACGTTGGACAGACAACATGTATAGCGACGGAATACACACAATGTATTTCTTTTGTCATTGTAGGTAATTGACATTTCGATCACAGTTCACGAGCAGTGCATGCTTTGGATTTAATTGATCCTGTGTAACTTTAAAACACGTTTATCGATTGTTTTCATACAATGTACATTTTTCAGCAGCAGTTTGTAACACAGATTTGTATTTCAATCTAGGAGCGGACATTTTATTGTAGGATTTCACTGAGATTTACGGAACTAGCAAGCGAATTTTACGGCATTGCAATTTCTTTTCTCTAGGAAAATTCTTGAGAGATATCTGCACCACGTTGTTTTATGAAGATGTAATGCATGTATACCCTGCTGACTGCAAATTTTATGGGTCAATTGGACATGTAGTTTCCCAGAACATCTGATAACAAGCATGTGGATTTTTTTTTTCAGAAGAGATGTAAATACAATATTACACACATGAGACGGAAACATGCATGCAATGAATGATTGATTGGTTGGTTGGTTGGTTTATTGATTGATTGATTGATCAATTAATTAATTGGTTGGTTGGTTGATTGATTTGTTGGTTGGTTGATTAAACACGTGGGATAGGGTCTCTTGAAACAAGCAAAAAAAGAAACAAAGGAAATCTTGGACCCCGTATTAAACACATGAGACGGAAACATGCACACAATGAATGAATGAATGAATGAATGATTGCTTGGTTGGTTGGTTGGTTTGTTTGTTTGTTTATTTATTGGTTGGTTGGTTGGTTGGTTGGTTGGTTGATTGATTGATTGATTAGTTGATTAATTAAACACGTGGGATAGAGTCTCTTGAAACAAGCGAAAAAGAAACAAAGGAGATCTTGGACCCCGTATTAAACACATAAGACGGAAACATGCATACAATGAATGAATGAATGAATGAATGAATGATTGATTGGTTGGTTGGTTGGTTTGTTTATTTATTTATTGGTTAGTTGGTTGATTGATTGATTGATTGATTGATTGATTAATTAAACACGTGGGATAGGGTTTCTTGAAACAAGCGAAAAAGAAACAAAGGAGATCTTGGACCCCGTATTAAACACATAAGACGGAAACATGCATACAATGAATGAATGATTGATTGGTTGGTTGATTGTTTTGTTGGTTTATTGATTGGTTGGTTGGTTAATAAACTTAACATGTGGGATATGGTGGTCTCTTGAAACAAGCGAAAAAAAAAACAAATGAGATCTTGGACCCCATATTAAACACAGGAGACGGAAACATGTATGCATGCAATGATTGATTGAATGGTTGGTTGGTTGGTTGGTTGGTTGGTTGGTTGATTGGTTGGTTGCTTGATTGATTGATTGATTGATCAATTAATTAGACACGTGGGATATGGTCTCTTTAAACAATCAAAATAGAAACAAATAAGATCTTGGTCCCCATATTAAACACATGAGACGGAAACATGCATACAATGAATGATTGATTGGTTGGTTGGTTGATTGGTTTGTTGGTTTATTGATTGATTGGTTGATTGGTTGGTTGGTTAATAAACTTAACATGTGGGATATGGTGGTCTCTTGAAACAAGCGGAAAAAAAAACAAATGAGATCTTGGACCCCATATTAAACACAGGAGACGGAAACATGTATGCATGCAATGATTGATTGAATGGTTGGTTGGTTGGTTGGTTGGTTGGTTGGTTGGTTGGTTGCTTGATTGATTGATTGATCAATTAATTAGACACGTGGGGTATGGTCTCTTTAAACAATCGAAATAGAAACATAAGATCTTGGTCCCCATATTAAACACATGAGACAGAAACATGCATGCAATGATTGACTGACTGACTGATTGATTGATTGATTGATTGGTTGGTTGGTTGGTTGGTTGGTTGGTTGGTTGGTTGGTTGGTTAACACAGAGAACGGATCCACTTTGATCATGCAAAGACGGAATAGAAAGCCTAAATACTATATCTAAACACATGGGATTTATCTTTTGAGAGATCACTTAACAAGTAGTAAGGTTAAAGGTCAATGTCAACCTACAAAAGCACTAAACCACACATAAAACTCTTTAAATAGTGCCAAAAACACACAATTTGCCTTTTTTACATGACCTTGACCTTTGACCTTGACCTATATTTTCAAGTTATGGTCCAATGATCACAAATCAAAAGACCCTAGGTCTTTACAACTTACGGTTCATGAGATTCATATGCATATTGAAAAGTAAAATATTCAAGGGGAGATAACTCCTATAAGAAGTCACTGCATCGCTTCGGTTAAAATTATTTGAAGTTGCGACATCTGGCAAGGAACATTTAAAAAAAAACCATTTGCCGCTATCTCTTATAGTTTATGAAGAGTAGCGATAACAATGGTTTTTGTAAATTGGGAGATAACTCCTATAAGGTAAATAGTACACTTTGGTGCCCCTAAAACAAGATAGCTTTTATTAAGCCGATACTTGGTACCAAAGATCATTTTGATATGTTGCGTACTTTTCTTGACTTTTGACTTTGAAAACGGCGGAAGAAAAAGAATAATAATAATAATAATAATAAACAAACGAATAACAGTAAGGTCTTTCCATTAAGAAAGGAAAGACCTTAATAAATATAAATCAATTGCTTAAAAAAGCAATTGTAAACGGTCTTTCCCCTTCTGAAACATGATTGATTGATTGATATATGTGTATGTTTGTTTGTGTGTTTGTTTGTTTCTTTCTTTCTTTGAAAGGTCCATATTAGTGTGTTGGTTAAGTTTCTATATTTAGTTTGGAAAGTTTTTATTCTATTTTAGGTCCCGCGCGCGTCTTTGTCTCGCGCCAGATTGTGGCGTCACGTGACGAAGCTTTATAATAGCGAAAACTTAGTATTTTTATTTCTTTTTAGGTGGGGACGTTGGACAGACAACATGTATAGCGACGGAATACACACAATGTATTTCTTTTGTCCATTGTAGGTAATTGACGTTTCGATCACAGTTCACGAGCAGTGCATGCTTTGGATTTAATTGATCCTGTGTAACTTTAAAACACGTTTATCGATTATTTTCATACAATGTACATTTTTCAGCAGCAGTTTGTAACACAGATTTGTATTTCAATCTAGGAGCGGACATTTTATTGTAGGATTTCACTGAGATTTACGGAACTAGCAAGCGATTTTTACGGCATTGCAATTTCTTTTCTCTAGGAAAATTCTTGAGAGATATCTGCACCACGTTGTTTTATGAAGATGTAATGCATGTATAACCTGCTGACTGCAAATTTTATGGGTCAATTGGACATGTAGTTTCCCAGAACATCTGATAACAAGCATGTGGATTTTTTTTTTTCAGAAGAGATGTAAATACAATATTACACACATGAGACGAAAACATGCATACAATGAATGAATGAATGAATCAATGATTGATTGGTTGGTTGGTTTATTGATTGATTGATTGATTGATTGATTAATTGTTTGGTTGGTTGTTTGCTTGATTTGTTGATTGGTTGGTTGGTTGATTAAACACGTGGGATAGGGTCTCTTGAAACAAGCGAAAAAAGAAACAAAGGAAATCTTGGACCCCGTACTAAACACATGAGACGGAAACATGCACACAATGAATGAATGAATGAATGATTGCTTGGTTGGTTGGTTGGTTGGTTGGTTGGTTTATTTATTTATTGGTTAGTTGGTTGATTGATTGATTGATTAATTAAACACGTGGGATAGGGTTTCTTGAAACAAGCGAAAAAGAAACAAAGGAGATCTTGGACCCCGTATTAAACACATAAGACGGAAACATGCATACAATGAATGATTGATTGGTTGGTTGATTGTTTTGTTGGTTTATTGATTGGTTGGTTGGTTGGTTAATAAACTTAACATGTGGGATATGGTGGTCTCTTGAAACAAGCGGAAAAAAAAACAAATGAGATCTTGGACCCCATATTAAACACAGGAGACGGAAACATGTATGCATGCAATGATTGATTGAATGGTTGGTTGGTTGGTTGGTTGGTTGGTTGGTTGATTGATTGATTGATTGATTGATTGATTGATCAATTAATTAGACACGTGGGATATGGTCTCTTTAAACAATCGAAATAGAAACAAATAAGATCTTGGTCCCCATATTAAACACATGAGACGGAAACATGCATACAATGAATGATTGATTGGTTGATTGGTTTGTTGGTTTATTGATTGATTGGTTGGTTGGTTGGTTGGTTAATAAACTTAACATGTGGGATATGGTGGTCTCTTGAAACAAGCGAAAAAAAAAACAAATGAGATCTTGGACCCCATATTAAACACAGGAGACGGAAACATGTATGCATGCAATGATTGATTGAATGATTGGTTGGTTGGTTGGTTGGTTGATTGATTGGTTGGTTGCTTGATTGATTGATTGATCAATTAATTAGACACGTGGGATATGGTCTCTTTAAACAATCGAAATAGAAACAAATAAGATCTTGGTCCCCATATTAAACACATGAGACAGAAACATGCATGCAATGATTGACTGACTGACTGATTGATTGATTGATTGATTGATTGATTGATTGATTGGTTGGTTGGTTGGTTGGTTGGTTGGTTAACACAGAGAACGGATCCACTTTGATCATGCAAAGACGGAATAGAAAGCCTAAATACTATATCTAAACACATGGGATTTATCTTTTGAGAGATCACTTAACAAGTAGTAAGGTTAAAGGTCAATGTCAACCTACAAAAGCACTAAACCACACATAAAACTCTTTAAATAGTGCCAAAAACACACAATTTGCCTTTTTTACATGACCTTGACCTTTGACCTTGACCTATATTTTCAAGTTATGGTCCAATGATCACAAATCAAAAGACCCTAGGTCTTTACAACTTACGGTTCATGAGATTCATATGCATATTGAAAAGTAAAATATTCAAGGGGAAATAACTCCTATAAGAAGTCACTGGATCGCTTCGGTTAAAATTATTTGAAGTTGCGACATCTGGCAAGGAACATTTAAAAAAAAACCATTTGCCGCTATCTCTTATAGTTTATGAAGAGTAGCGATAACAATGGTTTTTGTAAATTGGGAGATAACTCCTATAAGGTAAATAGTACACTTTGGTGCCCCTAAAACAAGATAGCTTTTATTAAGCCGATACTTGGTACCAAAGATCATTTTGATATGTTGCGTACTTTTCTTGACTTTTGACTTTGAAAACGGCGGAAGAAAAAGAATAATAATAATAATAATAATAATAATAAACAAACGAATAACAGTAAGGTCTTTCCATTAAGAAAGGAAAGACCTTAATAATAATAATAATAAACAAACGAATAACAGTAAGGTCTTTCCATTAAGAAAGGAAAGACCTTAATTATAGGGAAAAAAATGGAGTTGTCGTTCTTCTCCGTTGACAGAGTAGATAGCACATAGCTTCATACAAGAGTTGTAAGTGGAGGGTAAAAAAAAAGGGGGGGGGGGGGGGGGGGGGCAAAAGGGGGTCCCATGGAGACAATTTGTTATATAAATGGTACATGTAAGAATGGTTAAAAATGCCGATTTACAATATAAATCAATTGCTTAAAAAAGCAATTGTAAACGGTCTTTCCCCTTCTGAAACATGATTGATTGATTGATATATGTGTATGTTTGTTTGTGTGTTTGTTTGTTTCTTTCTTTCTTTGAAAGGTCCATATTAGTGTGTTGGTTAAGTTTCTATATTTAGTTTGGAAAGTTTTTATTCTATTTTAGGTCCCGCGCGCGTCTTTGTCTCGCGCCAGATTGTGGCGTCACGTGACGAAGCTTTATAATAGCGAAAACTTAGTATTTTTATTTCTTTTTAGGTGGGGACGTTGGACAGACAACATGTATAGCGACGGAATACACACAATGTATTTCTTTTGTCCATTGTAGGTAATTGACGTTTCGATCACAGTTCACGAGCAGTGCATGCTTTGGATTTAATTGATCCTGTGTAACTTTAAAACACGTTTATCGATTATTTTCATACAATGTACATTTTTCAGCAGCAGTTTGTAACACAGATTTGTATTTCAATCTAGGAGCGGACATTTTATTGTAGGATTTCACTGAGATTTACGGAACTAGCAAGCGATTTTTACGGCATTGCAATTTCTTTTCTCTAGGAAAATTCTTGAGAGATATCTGCACCACGTTGTTTTATGAAGATGTAATGCATGTATAACCTGCTGACTGCAAATTTTATGGGTCAATTGGACATGTAGTTTCCCAGAACATCTGATAACAAGCATGTGGATTTTTTTTTTTCAGAAGAGATGTAAATACAATATTACACACATGAGACGAAAACATGCATACAATGAATGAATGAATGAATGAATGATTGATTGGTTGGTTGGTTTATTGATTGATTGATTGATTGATTGATTGATTAATTGTTTGGTTGGTTGTTTGCTTGATTTGTTGATTGGTTGGTTGGTTGATTAAACACGTGGGATAGGGTCTCTTGAAACAAGCGAAAAAAGAAACAAAGGAAATCTTGGACCCCGTACTAAACACATGAGACGGAAACATGCATACAATGAATGATTGATTGGTTGGTTGATTGTTTTGTTGGTTTATTGATTGGTTGGTTGGTTGGTTGGTTGGTTAATAAACTTAACATGTGGGATATGGTGGTCTCTTGAAACAAGCGGAAAAAAAAACAAATGAGATCTTGGACCCCATATTAAACACAGGAGACGGAAACATGTATGCATGCAATGATTGATTGAATGGTTGGTTGGTTGGTTGGTTGGTTGATTGATTGATTGATTGATTGATTGATTGATTGATTGATCAATTAATTAGACACGTGGGATATGGTCTCTTTAAACAATCGAAATAGAAACAAATAAGATCTTGGTCCCCATATTAAACACATGAGACGGAAACATGCATACAATGAATGATTGATTGGTTGATTGGTTTGTTGGTTTATTGATTGATTGGTTGGTTGGTTGGTTGGTTGGTTAATAAACTTAACATGTGGGATATGGTGGTCTCTTGAAACAAGCGAAAAAAAAAACAAATGAGATCTTGGACCCCATATTAAACACAGGAGACGGAAACATGTATGCATGCAATGATTGATTGAATGATTGGTTGGTTGGTTGGTTGGTTGATTGATTGGTTGGTTGCTTGATTGATTGATTGATCAATTAATTAGACACGTTGTTATGGTCTCTTTAAACAATCGAAATAGAAACGAATAAGATCTTGGTCCCCATATTAAACACATGAGACAGAAACATGCATGCAATGATTGACTGACTGACTGATTGATTGATTGATTGATTGATTGATTGATTGATTGATTGGTTGGTTGGTTGGTTGGTTGGTTGGTTGGTTAACACAGAGAACGGATCCACTTTGATCATGCAAAGACGGAATAGAAAGCCTAAATACTATATCTAAACACATGGGATTTATCTTTTGAGAGATCACTTAACAAGTAGTAAGGTTAAAGGTCAATGTCAACCTACAAAAGCACTAAACCACACATAAAACTCTTTAAATAGTGCCAAAAACACACAATTTGCCTTTTTTACATGACCTTGACCTTTGACCTTGACCTATATTTTCAAGTTATGGTCCAATGATCACATATCAAAAGACCCTAGGTCTTTACAACTTACGGTTCATGAGATTCATATGCATATTGAAAAGTAAAATATTCAAGGGGAAATAACTCCTATAAGAAGTCACTGGATCGCTTCGGTTAAAATTATTTGAAGTTGCGACATCTGGCAAGGAACATTTAAAAAAAAACCATTTGCCGCTATCTCTTATAGTTTATGAAGAGTAGCGATAACAATGGTTTTTGTAAATTGGGAGATAACTCCTATAAGGTAAATAGTACACTTTGGTGCCCCTAAAACAAGATAGCTTTTATTAAGCCGATACTTGG
>NW_026262593.1:39076190-39078690 GCF_021869535.1 Mytilus californianus | reverse complement strand
AAACACAGGAGACGGAAACATGTATGCATGCAATGATTGATTGAATGGTTGGTTGGTTGGTTGGTTGGTTGGTTGATTGATTGGTTGGTTGGATGGTTGGTTGGTTGGTTGATTGATTGATTGATTGATCAATTAATTAGACACGTGGGATATGGTCTCTTTAAACAATCAAAATAGAAACAAATAAGATCTTGGTCCCCATATTAAACACATGAGACGGAAACATGCATACAATGAATGATTGATTGGTTGGTTGGTTGATTGGTTTGTTGGTTTATTGATTGATTGGTTGATTGGTTGGTTGGTTGGTTGGTTAATAAACTTAACATGTGGGATATGGTGGTCTCTTGAAACAAGCGGAAAAAAAAACAAATGAGATCTTGGACCCCATATTAAACACAGGAGACGGAAACATGTATGCATGCAATGATTGATTGAATGGTTGGTTGGTTGGTTGGTTGTTTGGTTGGTTGCTTGATTGATTGATCAATTAATTAGACACGTGGGATATGGTTTCTTTAAACAATCGAAATAGAAACAAATAAGATCTTGGTCCCCATATTAAACACATGAGACAGAAACATGCATGCAATGATTGACTGACTGATTGATTGATTGATTGATTGATTGATTGATTGATTGATTGATTGATTGGTTGGTTGGTTGGTTGGTTGGTTGGTTGGTTGGTTGGTTAACACAGAGAACGGATCCACTTTGATCATGCAAAGACGGAATAGAAAGCCTAAATACTATATCTAAACACATGGGATTTATCTTTTGAGAGATCACTTAACAAGTAGTAAGGTTAAAGGTCAATGTAAACCTACAAAAGCACTAAACCACACATAAAACTCTTTAAATAGTGCCAAAAACACACAATTTGCCTTTTTTACATGACCTTGACCTTTGACCTTGACCTATATTTTCAAGTTATGGTCCAATGATCACAAATCAAAAGACCCTAGGTCTTTACAACTTACGGTTCATGAGATTCATATGCATATTGAAAAGTAAAATATTCAAGGGGAGATAACTCCTATAAGAAGTCACTGGATCGCTTCGGTTAAAATTATTTGAAGTTGCGACATCTGGCAAGGAACATTTAAAAAAAAACCATTTGCCGCTATCTCTTATAGTTTATGAAGAGTAGCGATAACAATGGTTTTTGTAAATTGGGAGATAACTCCTATAAGGTAAATAGTACACTTTGGTGCCCCTAAAACAAGATAGCTTTTATTAAGCCGATACTTGGTACCAAAGATCATTTTGATATGTTGCGTACTTTTCTTGACTTTTGACTTTGAAAACGGCGGAAGAAAAAGAATAATAATAATAATAATAATAATAATAATAATAAACAAACGAATAACAGTAAGGTCTTTCCATTAAGAAAGGAAAGACCTTAATTATAGGAAAAAAAATGGAGTTGTCGTTCTTCTCCGTTGACAGAGTAGATAGCACATAGCTTCATACAAGAGTTGTAAGTGGAGGGTAAAAAAAAAAGGGGGGGGGGGGGGGGGGCAAAAGGGGGTCCCATGGAGACAATTTGTTATATAAACGGTACATGTAAGAATGGTTAAAAATGCCGATTTACAATATAAATCAATTGCTTAAAAAAGCAATTGTAAACGGTCTTTCCCCTTCTGAAACATGATTGATTGATTGATATATGTGTATGTTTGTTTGTGTGTTTGTTTGTTTGTTTGTTTCTTTCTTTGAAAGGTCCATATTAGTGTGTTGGTTAAGTTTCTATATTTAGTTTGGAAAGTTTTTATTCTATTTTAGGTCCCGCGCGCGTCTTTGTCTCGCGCCAGATTGTGGCGTCACGTGACGAAGCTTTATAATAGCGAAAACTTAGTATTTTTATTTCTTTTTAGGTGGGGACGTTGGACAGACAACATGTATAGCGACGGAATACACACAATGTATTTCTTTTGTCATTGTAGGTAATTGACGTTTCGATCACAGTTCACGAGCAGTGCATGCTTTGGATTTAATTGATCCTGTGTAACTTTAAAACACGTTTATCGATTATTTTCATACAATGTACATTTTTCAGCAGCAGTTTGTAACACAGATTTGTATTTCAATCTAGGAGCGGACATTTTATTGTAGGATTTCACTGAGATTTACGGAACTAGCAAGCGATTTTTACGGCATTGCAATTTCTTTTCTCTAGGAAAATTCTTGAGAGATATCTGCACCACGTTGTTTTATGAAGATGTAATGCATGTATACCCTGCTGACTGCAAATTTTATGGGTCAATTGGACATGTAGTTTCCCAGAACATCTGATAACAAGCATGTGGATTTTTTTTTTTCAGAAGAGATGTAAATACAATATTACACACATGAGACGAAAACATGCATACAATGAATGAATGAATGAATGAATGAATGAATGATTGATTGGTTGGTTGGTTGGTTGGTTGGTTGATTGATTGATTTGTTGGTTAGTTGATTAAACACGTGGGATAGGGTCTCTTGAAACAAGCAAAAA